>NW_027328721.1:50675569-50685397 GCF_048564905.1 Vicugna pacos | reverse complement strand
CTAACCCTAACCCTAACCCTAACCCTAACCCTAACCCTAACCCTAACCCTAACCCTAACCCTAACCCTAACCCTAACCCTAACCCTAACCCTAACCCTAACCCTAACCCTAACCCCTAACCCTAACCCTAACCCTAACCCTAACCCTAACCCTAACCCTAACCCTAACCCTAACCCTAACCCTAACCCTAACCCTAACCCTAACCCTAACCCTAACCCTAACCCTAACCCTAACCCTAACCCTAACCCTAACCCTAACCCTAACCCTAACCCTAACCCTAACCCTAACCCTAACCCTAACCCTAACCCTAACCCTAACCCTAACCCTAACCCTAACCCTAACCCTAACCCTAACCCTAACCCTAACCCTAACCCTAACCCTAACCCTAACCCTAACCCTAACCCTAACCCTAACCCTAACCCTAACCCTAACCCTAACCCTAACCCTAACCCTAACCCTAACCCTAACCCTAACCCTAACCCTAACCCTAACCCTAACCCTAACCCTAACCCTAACCCTAACCCTAACCCTAACCCTAACCCTAACCCTAACCCTAACCCTAACCCTAACCCTAACCCTAACCCTAACCCTAACCCTAACCCTAACCCTAACCCTAACCCTAACCCTAACCCTAACCCTAACCCTAACCCTAACCCTAACCCTAACCCTAACCCTAACCCTAACCCTAACCCTAACCCTAACCCTAACCCTAACCCTAACCCTAACCCTAACCCTAACCCTAACCCTAACCCTAACCCTAACCCTAACCCTAACCCTAACCCTAACCCTAACCCTAACCCTAACCCTAACCCTAACCCTAACCCTAACCCTAACCCTAACCCTAACCCTAACCCTAACCCTAACCCTAACCCTAACCCTAACCCTAACCCTAACCCTAACCCTAACCCTAACCCTAACCCTAACCCTAACCCTAACCCTAACCCTAACCCTAACCCTAACCCTAACCCTAACCCTAACCCTAACCCTAACCCTAACCCTAACCCTAACCCTAACCCTACCCTAACCCTAACCCTAACCCTAACCCTAACCCTAACCCTAACCCTAACCCTAACCCTAACCCTAACCCTAACCCTAACCCTAACCCTAACCCTAACCCTAACCCTAACCCTAACCCTAACCCTAACCCTAACCCTAACCCTAACCCTAACCCTAACCCTAACCCTAACCCTAACCCTAACCCTAACCCTAACCCTAACCCTAACCCTAACCCTAACCCTAACCCTAACCCTAACCCTAACCCTAACCCTAACCCTAACCCTAACCCTAACCCTAACCCTAACCCTAACCCTAACCCTAACCCTAACCCTAACCCTAACCCTAACCCTAACCCTAACCCTAACCCTAACCCTAACCCTAACCCTAACCCTAACCCTAACCCTAACCCTAACCCTAACCCTAACCCTAACCCTAACCCTAACCCTAACCCTAACCCTAACCCTAACCCTAACCCTAACCCTAACCCTAACCCTAACCCTAACCCTAACCCTAACCCTAACCCTAACCCTAACCCTAACCCTAACCCTAACCCTAACCCTAACCCTAACCCTAACCCTAACCCTAACCCTAACCCTAACCCTAACCCTAACCCTAACCCTAACCCTAACCCTAACCCTAACCCTAACCCTAACCCTAACCCTAACCCTAACCCTAACCCTAACCCTAACCCTAACCCTAACCCTAACCCTAACCCTAACCCTAACCCTAACCCTAACCCTAACCCTAACCCTAACCCTAACCCTAACCCTAACCCTAACCCTAACCCTAACCCTAACCCTAACCCTAACCCTAACCCTAACCCTAACCCTAACCCTAACCCTAACCCTAACCCTAACCCTAACCCTAACCCTAACCCTAACCCTAACCCTAACCCTAACCCTAACCCTAACCCTAACCCTAACCCTAACCCTAACCCTAACCCTAACCCTAACCCTAACCCTAACCCTAACCCTAACCCTAACCCTAACCCTAACCCTAACCCTAACCCTAACCCTAACCCTAACCCTAACCCTAACCCTAACCCTAACCCTAACCCTAACCCTAACCCTAACCCTAACCCTAACCCTAACCCTAACCCTAACCCTAACCCTAACCCTAACCCTAACCCTAACCCTAACCCTAACCCTAACCCTAACCCTAACCCTAACCCTAACCCTAACCCTAACCCTAACCCTAACCCTAACCCTAACCCTAACCCTAACCCTAACCCTAACCCTAACCCTAACCCTAACCCTAACCCTAACCCTAACCCTAACCCTAACCCTAACCCTAACCCTAACCCTAACCCTAACCCTAACCCTAACCCTAACCCTAACCCTAACCCTAACCCTAACCCTAACCCTAACCCTAACCCTAACCCTAACCCTAACCCTAACCCTAACCCTAACCCTAACCCTAACCCTAACCCTAACCCTAACCCTAACCCTAACCCTAACCCTAACCCTAACCCTAACCCTAACCCTAACCCTAACCCTAACCCTAACCCTAACCCTAACCCTAACCCTAACCCTAACCCTAACCCTAACCCTAACCCTAACCCTAACCCTAACCCTAACCCTAACCCTAACCCTAACCCTAACCCTAACCCTAACCCTAACCCTAACCCTAACCCTAACCCTAACCCTAACCCTAACCCTAACCCTAACCCTAACCCTAACCCTAACCCTAACCCTAACCCTAACCCTAACCCTAACCCTAACCCTAACCCTAACCCTAACCCTAACCCTAACCCTAACCCTAACCCTAACCCTAACCCTAACCCTAACCCTAACCCTAACCCTAACCCTAACCCTAACCCTAACCCTAACCCTAACCCTAACCCTAACCCTAACCCTAACCCTAACCCTAACCCTAACCCTAACCCTAACCCTAACCCTAACCCTAACCCTAACCCTAACCCTAACCCTAACCCTAACCCTAACCCTAACCCTAACCCTAACCCTAACCCTAACCCTAACCCTAACCCTAACCCTAACCCTAACCCTAACCCTAACCCTAACCCTAACCCTAACCCTAACCCTAACCCTAACCCTAACCCTAACCCTAACCCTAACCCTAACCCTAACCCTAACCCTAACCCTAACCCTAACCCTAACCCTAACCCTAACCCTAACCCTAACCCTAACCCTAACCCTAACCCTAACCCTAACCCTAACCCTAACCCTAACCCTAACCCTAACCCTAACCCTAACCCTAACCCTAACCCTAACCCTAACCCTAACCCTAACCCTAACCCTAACCCTAACCCTAACCCTAACCCTAACCCTAACCCTAACCCTAACCCTAACCCTAACCCTAACCCTAACCCTAACCCTAACCCTAACCCTAACCCTAACCCTAACCCTAACCCTAACCCTAACCCTAACCCTAACCCTAACCCTAACCCTAACCCTAACCCTAACCCTAACCCTAACCCTAACCCTAACCCTAACCCTAACCCTAACCCTAACCCTAACCCTAACCCTAACCCTAACCCTAACCCTAACCCTAACCCTAACCCTAACCCTAACCCTAACCCTAACCCTAACCCTAACCCTAACCCTAACCCTAACCCTAACCCTAACCCTAACCCTAACCCTAACCCTAACCCTAACCCTAACCCTAACCCTAACCCTAACCCTAACCCTAACCCTAACCCTAACCCTAACCCTAACCCTAACCCTAACCCTAACCCTAACCCTAACCCTAACCCTAACCCTAACCCTAACCCTAACCCTAACCCTAACCCTAACCCTAACCCTAACCCTAACCCTAACCCTAACCCTAACCCTAACCCTAACCCTAACCCTAACCCTAACCCTAACCCTAACCCTAACCCTAACCCTAACCCTAACCCTAACCCTAACCCTAACCCTAACCCTAACCCTAACCCTAACCCTAACCCTAACCCTAACCCTAACCCTAACCCTAACCCTAACCCTAACCCTAACCCTAACCCTAACCCTAACCCTAACCCTAACCCTAACCCTAACCCTAACCCTAACCCTAACCCTAACCCTAACCCTAACCCTAACCCTAACCCTAACCCTAACCCTAACCCTAACCCTAACCCTAACCCTAACCCTAACCCTAACCCTAACCCTAACCCTAACCCTAACCCTAACCCTAACCCTAACCCTAACCCTAACCCTAACCCTAACCCTAACCCTAACCCTAACCCTAACCCTAACCCTAACCCTAACCCTAACCCTAACCCTAACCCTAACCCTAACCCTAACCCTAACCCTAACCCTAACCCTAACCCTAACCCTAACCCTAACCCTAACCCTAACCCTAACCCTAACCCTAACCCTAACCCTAACCCTAACCCTAACCCTAACCCTAACCCTAACCCTAACCCTAACCCTAACCCTAACCCTAACCCTAACCCTAACCCTAACCCTAACCCTAACCCTAACCCTAACCCTAACCCTAACCCTAACCCTAACCCTAACCCTAACCCTAACCCTAACCCTAACCCTAACCCTAACCCTAACCCTAACCCTAACCCTAACCCTAACCCTAACCCTAACCCTAACCCTAACCCTAACCCTAACCCTAACCCTAACCCTAACCCTAACCCTAACCCTAACCCTAACCCTAACCCTAACCCTAACCCTAACCCTAACCCTAACCCTAACCCTAACCCTAACCCTAACCCTAACCCTAACCCTAACCCTAACCCTAACCCTAACCCTAACCCTAACCCTAACCCTAACCCTAACCCTAACCCTAACCCTAACCCTAACCCTAACCCTAACCCTAACCCTAACCCTAACCCTAACCCTAACCCTAACCCTAACCCTAACCCTAACCCTAACCCTAACCCTAACCCTAACCCTAACCCTAACCCTAACCCTAACCCTAACCCTAACCCTAACCCTAACCCTAACCCTAACCCTAACCCTAACCCTAACCCTAACCCTAACCCTAACCCTAACCCTAACCCTAACCCTAACCCTAACCCTAACCCTAACCCTAACCCTAACCCTAACCCTAACCCTAACCCTAACCCTAACCCTAACCCTAACCCTAACCCTAACCCTAACCCTAACCCTAACCCTAACCCTAACCCTAACCCTAACCCTAACCCTAACCCTAACCCTAACCCTAACCCTAACCCTAACCCTAACCCTAACCCTAACCCTAACCCTAACCCTAACCCTAACCCTAACCCTAACCCTAACCCTAACCCTAACCCTAACCCTAACCCTAACCCTAACCCTAACCCTAACCCTAACCCTAACCCTAACCCTAACCCTAACCCTAACCCTAACCCTAACCCTAACCCTAACCCTAACCCTAACCCTAACCCTAACCCTAACCCTAACCCTAACCCTAACCCTAACCCTAACCCTAACCCTAACCCTAACCCTAACCCTAACCCTAACCCTAACCCTAACCCTAACCCTAACCCTAACCCTAACCCTAACCCTAACCCTAACCCTAACCCTAACCCTAACCCTAACCCTAACCCTAACCCTAACCCTAACCCTAACCCTAACCCTAACCCTAACCCTAACCCTAACCCTAACCCTAACCCTAACCCTAACCCTAACCCTAACCCTAACCCTAACCCTAACCCTAACCCTAACCCTAACCCTAACCCTAACCCTAACCCTAACCCTAACCCTAACCCTAACCCTAACCCTAACCCTAACCCTAACCCTAACCCTAACCCTAACCCTAACCCTAACCCTAACCCTAACCCTAACCCTAACCCTAACCCTAACCCTAACCCTAACCCTAACCCTAACCCTAACCCTAACCCTAACCCTAACCCTAACCCTAACCCTAACCCTAACCCTAACCCTAACCCTAACCCTAACCCTAACCCTAACCCTAACCCTAACCCTAACCCTAACCCTAACCCTAACCCTAACCCTAACCCTAACCCTAACCCTAACCCTAACCCTAACCCTAACCCTAACCCTAACCCTAACCCTAACCCTAACCCTAACCCTAACCCTAACCCTAACCCTAACCCTAACCCTAACCCTAACCCTAACCCTAACCCTAACCCTAACCCTAACCCTAACCCTAACCCTAACCCTAACCCTAACCCTAACCCTAACCCTAACCCTAACCCTAACCCTAACCCTAACCCTAACCCTAACCCTAACCCTAACCCTAACCCTAACCCTAACCCTAACCCTAACCCTAACCCTAACCCTAACCCTAACCCTAACCCTAACCCTAACCCTAACCCTAACCCTAACCCTAACCCTAACCCTAACCCTAACCCTAACCCTAACCCTAACCCTAACCCTAACCCTAACCCTAACCCTAACCCTAACCCTAACCCTAACCCTAACCCTAACCCTAACCCTAACCCTAACCCTAACCCTAACCCTAACCCTAACCCTAACCCTAACCCTAACCCTAACCCTAACCCTAACCCTAACCCTAACCCTAACCCTAACCCTAACCCTAACCCTAACCCTAACCCTAACCCTAACCCTAACCCTAACCCTAACCCTAACCCTAACCCTAACCCTAACCCTAACCCTAACCCTAACCCTAACCCTAACCCTAACCCTAACCCTAACCCTAACCCTAACCCTAACCCTAACCCTAACCCTAACCCTAACCCTAACCCTAACCCTAACCCTAACCCTAACCCTAACCCTAACCCTAACCCTAACCCTAACCCTAACCCTAACCCTAACCCTAACCCTAACCCTAACCCTAACCCTAACCCTAACCCTAACCCTAACCCTAACCCTAACCCTAACCCTAACCCTAACCCTAACCCTAACCCTAACCCTAACCCTAACCCTAACCCTAACCCTAACCCTAACCCTAACCCTAACCCTAACCCTAACCCTAACCCTAACCCTAACCCTAACCCTAACCCTAACCCTAACCCTAACCCTAACCCTAACCCTAACCCTAACCCTAACCCTAACCCTAACCCTAACCCTAACCCTAACCCTAACCCTAACCCTAACCCTAACCCTAACCCTAACCCTAACCCTAACCCTAACCCTAACCCTAACCCTAACCCTAACCCTAACCCTAACCCTAACCCTAACCCTAACCCTAACCCTAACCCTAACCCTAACCCTAACCCTAACCCTAACCCTAACCCTAACCCTAACCCTAACCCTAACCCTAACCCTAACCCTAACCCTAACCCTAACCCTAACCCTAACCCTAACCCTAACCCTAACCCTAACCCTAACCCTAACCCTAACCCTAACCCTAACCCTAACCCTAACCCTAACCCTAACCCTAACCCTAACCCTAACCCTAACCCTAACCCTAACCCTAACCCTAACCCTAACCCTAACCCTAACCCTAACCCTAACCCTAACCCTAACCCTAACCCTAACCCTAACCCTAACCCTAACCCTAACCCTAACCCTAACCCTAACCCTAACCCTAACCCTAACCCTAACCCTAACCCTAACCCTAACCCTAACCCTAACCCTAACCCTAACCCTAACCCTAACCCTAACCCTAACCCTAACCCTAACCCTAACCCTAACCCTAACCCTAACCCTAACCCTAACCCTAACCCTAACCCTAACCCTAACCCTAACCCTAACCCTAACCCTAACCCTAACCCTAACCCTAACCCTAACCCTAACCCTAACCCTAACCCTAACCCTAACCCTAACCCTAACCCTAACCCTAACCCTAACCCTAACCCTAACCCTAACCCTAACCCTAACCCTAACCCTAACCCTAACCCTAACCCTAACCCTAACCCTAACCCTAACCCTAACCCTAACCCTAACCCTAACCCTAACCCTAACCCTAACCCTAACCCTAACCCTAACCCTAACCCTAACCCTAACCCTAACCCTAACCCTAACCCTAACCCTAACCCTAACCCTAACCCTAACCCTAACCCTAACCCTAACCCTAACCCTAACCCTAACCCTAACCCTAACCCTAACCCTAACCCTAACCCTAACCCTAACCCTAACCCTAACCCTAACCCTAACCCTAACCCTAACCCTAACCCTAACCCTAACCCTAACCCTAACCCTAACCCTAACCCTAACCCTAACCCTAACCCTAACCCTAACCCTAACCCTAACCCTAACCCTAACCCTAACCCTAACCCTAACCCTAACCCTAACCCTAACCCTAACCCTAACCCTAACCCTAACCCTAACCCTAACCCTAACCCTAACCCTAACCCTAACCCTAACCCTAACCCTAACCCTAACCCTAACCCTAACCCTAACCCTAACCCTAACCCTAACCCTAACCCTAACCCTAACCCTAACCCTAACCCTAACCCTAACCCTAACCCTAACCCTAACCCTAACCCTAACCCTAACCCTAACCCTAACCCTAACCCTAACCCTAACCCTAACCCTAACCCTAACCCTAACCCTAACCCTAACCCTAACCCTAACCCTAACCCTAACCCTAACCCTAACCCTAACCCTAACCCTAACCCTAACCCTAACCCTAACCCTAACCCTAACCCTAACCCTAACCCTAACCCTAACCCTAACCCTAACCCTAACCCTAACCCTAACCCTAACCCTAACCCTAACCCTAACCCTAACCCTAACCCTAACCCTAACCCTAACCCTAACCCTAACCCTAACCCTAACCCTAACCCTAACCCTAACCCTAACCCTAACCCTAACCCTAACCCTAACCCTAACCCTAACCCTAACCCTAACCCTAACCCTAACCCTAACCCTAACCCTAACCCTAACCCTAACCCTAACCCTAACCCTAACCCTAACCCTAACCCTAACCCTAACCCTAACCCTAACCCTAACCCTAACCCTAACCCTAACCCTAACCCTAACCCTAACCCTAACCCTAACCCTAACCCTAACCCTAACCCTAACCCTAACCCTAACCCTAACCCTAACCCTAACCCTAACCCTAACCCTAACCCTAACCCTAACCCTAACCCTAACCCTAACCCTAACCCTAACCCTAACCCTAACCCTAACCCTAACCCTAACCCTAACCCTAACCCTAACCCTAACCCTAACCCTAACCCTAACCCTAACCCTAACCCTAACCCTAACCCTAACCCTAACCCTAACCCTAACCCTAACCCTAACCCTAACCCTAACCCTAACCCTAACCCTAACCCTAACCCTAACCCTAACCCTAACCCTAACCCTAACCCTAACCCTAACCCTAACCCTAACCCTAACCCTAACCCTAACCCTAACCCTAACCCTAACCCTAACCCTAACCCTAACCCTAACCCTAACCCTAACCCTAACCCTAACCCTAACCCTAACCCTAACCCTAACCCTAACCCTAACCCTAACCCTAACCCTAACCCTAACCCTAACCCTAACCCTAACCCTAACCCTAACCCTAACCCTAACCCTAACCCTAACCCTAACCCTAACCCTAACCCTAACCCTAACCCTAACCCTAACCCTAACCCTAACCCTAACCCTAACCCTAACCCTAACCCTAACCCTAACCCTAACCCTAACCCTAACCCTAACCCTAACCCTAACCCTAACCCTAACCCTAACCCTAACCCTAACCCTAACCCTAACCCTAACCCTAACCCTAACCCTAACCCTAACCCTAACCCTAACCCTAACCCTAACCCTAACCCTAACCCTAACCCTAACCCTAACCCTAACCCTAACCCTAACCCTAACCCTAACCCTAACCCTAACCCTAACCCTAACCCTAACCCTAACCCTAACCCTAACCCTAACCCTAACCCTAACCCTAACCCTAACCCTAACCCTAACCCTAACCCTAACCCTAACCCTAACCCTAACCCTAACCCTAACCCTAACCCTAACCCTAACCCTAACCCTAACCCTAACCCTAACCCTAACCCTAACCCTAACCCTAACCCTAACCCTAACCCTAACC